>NC_091743.1:3206172-3231172 GCF_043380555.1 Nothobranchius furzeri | reverse complement strand
TGAATCCAGGTGTGTAGAAGAAGGGTTACAACTAAAAGCTGCTCGATACCGGCCCTCCAGGACCAGGATTGGGCACCCCTGTGTAAAAGCATAAACTTAATTTCACCTTGATATAAAGAACAGGATGTGATATTACAACTGTGTTAACCCTAAGAAGTGAATGGTCGGGGTGTTTTTAGTGCCTTTCCTGGGATTTAATATATCTCCAGATGGCAGGGAGCTAAAGGAGGGGAATTTGGATGAGATAGGAATTCCTCGCTCAACGCTGGTGTTAGAAGGAGCACTAGGAAAGTTGTAATTAATTTCTGGGCTGGTGCCTAATTACACCTTAGAAAAGCACATCTATTAAGGATATGAAAAAGAGACCCAGGAAGGTAATTGAAGGAAAATTCCAGACCTTTGATAGGATGTTGACACAGGAAGACCAAGACATGTTTATAAGTCTGCTGGACTTGACATCTTACCCTCATCTTTGTTTAAAAGTGCTTTTCAGTCCATCGGTCCCAGCGTGCTCTCTATAATTAATGCTTCTCTGGTTTCTGGTCAGGTCCATGCTTACTTTAAGAACGCTGTAATCCACCCGCTTCTTCAAAAACCGAGTCTCGACCCCTCTCTCCATAGCAGCTTCAGACCCATCTCTAAACTTCCGTTCATCTCCAAGATCTTGGAAAAGGTTGTGGCTAAACAACTCACAGCTGCTCTTGATGAACATAACATCTATGATAGCTTCCAGTCAGGTTTTCGTAGAGCTCATTCTACTGAAACAGCTCTTCTTAGGGTCTCTAATGACCTTCTGACTCACAGTGATGCAGGGGACTGTTCTGTTCTGGTCCTGCTGGACCTGACTGCAGCCTTTGACACTGTTGACCATCACCTGCCACTGGAGAGGCTGAGAGACTGGGTAGGCCTATCAGGATCTGCTCTGGAGTGGTTCTCCTCTTATCTCTCTGAGCGCTCCTTTTCTGTGGCCGTCTCCAAGTTTAGGTCCTCCACCACCTCTCTTACCCATGGTGTCCCACAAGGTTCTGTGCTGGGGCCTCTGCTCTTCCTCCTCTATCTGCTTCCTCTTCAGCACATCCTGAGCTCCTTCAAAGGAATCCATCTTTATGCAGATGACATCCAACTGTACATCTCCTTTAAGCCCCATGAGATGTCTAAGCTGCAGATGTTACACACCTGCTTAGACTCTATCAAAACCTGGATGGTGGGAGCTTTCTTCAGCTGAATGAAGATAAGACTGAGATCCTCATCTGTGCCCCAGACAAGCTGGTTCCCAAAGTCAGAGACTCTCTTGGTCAGCTTGCTTCCCACACCAAACCTTCTGTCAGGAATCTTGGCGTGACCTTTGACCCAGCTCTCACCCGGATTCTCATGTCAGTTCTCTTGTTGGCTCTTCCTTCTTCCATCTCAGGAACGTTGCTAAGCTGAGTCCCATTCTGTCCCGCTCTGAACTTGAGACAGTTCTCCACACCTTCATCTCCTCACGCTTAGACTACTGTAACTCTCTTTTCACGTGTCTGAGCAGAACCTCCCTGAACCGTCTACAGGTGGTTCAGAACGCCTGTGCTTGGCTTCTGACCAAGTCCTCCAAACACACCCACATCACCCCGCTTCTCCTCCAGCTTCACTGGCTGCCAGTCAACTTCAGGGTTCATTTCAAGATCCTGGTTCTGGTCTACAGGGCCTTACATGGACAAGCACCATCTTACATTGGTGATCTTCTTAGACCCTACACCCCCAGCAGGTCCCTGAGGTCCAGTGATCAAAGCCTACTGGTTGTGCAGCACCAGGCTAAAGGTCAAAGGTGACAGATCATTTGCTGCTGTGGCCCCCAGACTCTGGACCTCTCTCCCCCTGAGCCTGAGATCAGTGGACTCAGTGGTCTCCTTTAAAAAGCAGCTGAAGACTCACTTGCTTTCTAAATTCTTTTTTATATTTTTGCATTTCTTGTTTTTGTGAAGCACCTCATGATTTTTATCTTGAGAGGCGCTATAGCAATGATATTTTCTTCTTCTTCTTCTGGGGTATTGCAGATCAAAGGCACTGTCTATAGTGGAAAAAGATCCAACCACAAGGCTTGCAGTAAGTGTGCAGATATCAGAGGCAGGATGTATTACTTATTTGCACAAATGGAGACAAGAGAGATGCCCGTGTGTGTTTTTTAGGTTCTAAGAATTGGTTGGGACCTGAACTAAGTAAATTTAACCACGATGTACGTGAATTAACAGCACTACTGCACATTTACCCTCGTTTAAGAGGACTAGCTGGAAAAAATTTGATTAGATTCCTGACGGACTCTGATCGTTGATCCAAGGTGTGTCTCAGAAGCTGCTTAATGGTTGAGTATCGTCCTATAGTTATGGGACATGACAGGCAGTGCTGGTGGATCCATAGACCTGCATTGTGAAGAAGGCCAGCAGAACTAAAGATAAAAAAGAGACAACCAGATTTGAAAGTGCAACCCATAGATTTCATATTCTATGTATGGATAAAAGAAACCAAACAAAAGCAGGTCAAAGTGGGCTTTTTTTTTTTAAGAAAAAGGATGGAGTGACCATGCACCAGAGGTGTGGCCTAATAATAGGAACAGCACAGTGAGCTGAGATATAGCAGTGGTTCAATTGTTATCCCGATGCAGTAACAAAAAAACATTGTTTTTCTTGGATGAGGGATGAGTTGTTGAAATGGCAGAGAAGCTCCTCCCACATGGAAAAGGAAATGTGTTGGCTGATGCAGAAGAGTGGAGGCTGATTGCTCAGATGAGACAAACAATGCATGTAGCAGCTGACCATGTGAATTCGCATAAAGAAACAAGGAACTGATTTCACTGGAAACAGGGAAGCTGGTTCATTGGCTCAAGCAAGGCGTCTGGAGTTGGTTTTGGGTCTGCAGGCTTTAATGGGCATGAGTAAAGCCGAGAGGCAAGATATCCTTGCGGAAAATCCTAAAACCCTAACCCATAAGCAACTGGGTCATGTCGGCACTGCCAGCATTTTGGAGAAATTGAAAGCAGAAAGGGGCTCTTTGGGAGTTCTGCAGCTGGGTGAAGGGATACAAGAAGTGAAGAGGAAGTGTGCTGTGTTTCAGAAGCTTGGCAGAACTAAGGAGAGCGCTTCAATGGTAAACGGCCAGTACAGCACCTTCTTAGGCTTCTACAACCCGCCAAGGCACTTGACAACAAGCAGTCATTCATCCATTCACACACTGGTGGGGATGAACTACGATGAGCTGGCCTCGGGCGCACTGACAGAGGCGAGGCTGCCGAGCACAGGCACCATGGGTTAAGTGTCTTGCCCAAGGACACAACAGCATCATTCTCTGGTCAGAGCTGGGATCGAACCTGCAACCTTCTGATTACTGGACAACCTGCTCAACCTCCTGAGCTGCTGCTGTTTAAGGGATTATCAGATAGGTTATCCGGATGGTTCTTCCATTTCAGCTGATGTGGGAGAGATACCAGGAAGCAAAAAGCATAGCGGTTTCTGACGATTAAACAGGATTGGGGCTCAAAAGGATGGTTTGTTCCCATAAAAGGATGAAGTGCCCCACAATGGCTGAGAAGCTCTCTATTTGGCTGCCTGCTAACCCAGAAATAAAAACCCTACGTTCTGTCAACGGAGCCCACTTCAAGAACCAAAAGGTTAAAACACTAACTGAGGAACTAGGTGTAAATCATGCTTTATTATACTCTATAAATCTAATACAAAGAAAGGAGGAAGAGTAGCATAAATGTCCAGCAGACAGCTCAGCTGTTTAGCTGGAAGACGGGAAAGAAGACTCACTGACAATGGTCTTGTCAGAAGAACGCTTGTGCGGTCTCGTCACTTCCGGAACTTCCGCGAGCGCCCTACAGGCTTAGCTCAGCTGACCTGTTTACTTGAATGTAATCAGATTGCTAGCGCATCATCTGGGTGCTTCAGCTCGATTAAGAACCAGTTCTCCTTCAGCCCCACGAACGTGTTTTACATGCAATTAAAAAAATGGCGTGACTCCGGTGTCTCTGCGTTGGTGTTATAGCAGAGCAACGTGTCATCAGTCAGCCTACTGTCTCACTGAGCAGTGCTGTGCTGTGGGCTCCACTCGGCCGGTTAGGGCTGCAGTCAGGTGTTTACCCCACAGCACCCAGGCTGCTAATGAACTGTGCAGGAAGCTGCTGCTGGCTAGTTCTACCTGCCAGTCTGAGGCTCCCACTAGTAGTTAGGCTACACTTCAGCCGACCAGTCAGTTGATAGGTGGGTGTGTACGGTTTAATGCACGGACAACATCAATGTAAAGGCAACTACCCTACTACTGCTACTTTATGTGATGCCTGCTTTCTGAGGCACAAGCTAGCAATGTCATTTGCTCAGTGATGTATCACATTCAACAGCACCGTCTGCTTAGCTGTGCTAAACTTTACTTATGGGCCGTTCCCATCTGTACCGGGTCGGCCCGGGCCGGGTAGCCCCAGTCGGCCCCAGCCTGGCCCGGTTGATTCCACACATCCTTGCCTTAAGCCCATGTGGGCTGATTCTACCCACCAATCAGAGGCTTGCTCTAATGGAAGGTGTGGATTTTCTGTCAGCAGTGGGTGTGTTGGCCCTGGTCGGCCTGAAGCAGACCCCCTCCAGAAGAGGGCTGAGAATGAGCCTCGGTTGGCCCGGAAAAATACCAGGCCACCCAGATATGTAAACAACCTACGCTACCCGGCCCGGGCCGACCCGGTACAGATGGGAATGGCCCATTAGATTTTCCTGAATTTCTAAGCTGCTAAAAACATAAAAAAAAAAACCCATTACTTCCTGGCTGGGTGTAAATGTACCTGGTGTTTGCACCAAATTAACTGTCAGTGATGGAAGTCATCAAATCCTGCACTCACCCCCTCCACTCGGTGAAAAGGCCCATCACTGTTCTCAAGGGAGAGCAGGACTCCATTCAGGGCCCAAGTGAATGTGAGGTCCATTGTTGGGTCATGGGAAGCGTGACACTGCAGTGTGGCGTTCTCTCCCTGGTTGATGTCAGCATTGGAGGGAGCTAGCGTGATCTTAGTGGCGTCTGAAAGGAAATAAAAGCTGGCATAAATGTTTGCTGGGACCCAAATAAAAAGATAGTATAAAGTTGTGGAACTGATGCTTCTGTTAGGGAAAACAAACACTGGAACAGGAAGGCAGCTGAAGAACAGCAGAACAGAACAGTGAGAAGTTCTGGGAATTTCTTAAGCCCATTCCGGTTCCAGGGCCCTCATTCATCAAACGTTCGTAGAAAAACTCCAATATTCCTCTCTAGGAATGAAGTTTAGAATGTTCGTATGAACGGTTAAAATCCTGATTTATGAAACGTGCGGTGGCCTCTCGTGCGCACGCTCCTCTGCAATCGTCTGATGATAAATCCCACCTGTGCGTACCCAGGTGCTCGTGTCCGTTCTCAGTCGTTTACATACAGGAACGCTAATGCTACGCCCTCAGCACGTGAGGCGATTCCCTTCGTTCTACCTGGAGTAAAGAAAGAAAACTTTGTGGCGAGATCGAGACCCTGGCTGCCGAAGTGCAAAAGAATCAAACAAGTTGCAGAGGTTCCAAACGCGGTCGGGACAGATGAGAGGTATGCATGATGTCAGGAATAAATTAAACTTTAATATGATAGGATTGGATGTCTGAGAGTGCAGCCTCTTCTGAGCTGCTAGTCAGTCTGGTTGCCCTGGCAATGCGTGTATGATCGGAGAGCAGAGGAGGTTCTGACGGGTTCTCATAGTTGTAAAATAGAACGTGGACTGGAATGAGATTTGGGAGGTTTATCTGTCGCTCCATGGAGGTCCCGACTCATGGCAAAGGTTCAGAAGACACGGAACATGGAGAAAGTAAAAACAGTGATTAAAAATAAACACAAAACCAGCCATGCTACAATGTCTAATCCCCGTTGGTCACAGGCGTCTTTTACAGGTTTTAGCACCAATTATGTCACACTATAAATTAAAAATATCTATTGGGTAAAACAGTGTTCAGAATACTGCTCTTTGCTTTTAAATCCCTACATAAATTGGCTCTTCTGTGCATTTGTGGAAAGTCCCGCTTGCATCGTGACCTTTCAGATGAATAGGCGACCATCAGAATGAAGGAGCTCCACTCCGGTGCTCCGGGGTTCACGGTCTATGTTTGAGCCGGGCCGTGGGGGGAATGTACGGAACAGCCACCACCGATCTCCTTTACCCAACCGTTTTGGCGCCCTGGAGCTAGAGTTCCCTCCTCTTGCAGCCCGGGAGCCTCGCACCTCCAGAGGACCGCCACCCTCTCAGCGGTCAGCGCAGCAGTCATTCTCCTCGTCGTGCCAAACTCTGGGCTGCACAGGCCCCTGACGGTGGTATAGCCTCTGCCCAGCTTTAACCTGCACACCCATCATCAGCGACTCCATCATTCGTCATGTAAAGATGAAAGGAGCCCTCACTGTCCGTTTCCCTGGAGCTACTGTGATGGACACTGTTGGTAAGATCTTGCAGCTCCTTCAACTTCATGACTGTGAGTAGAGTTGGAATTCACTAACTTGCTTTAGTAAATCCTTACTTTGGTTAAATAAATCAGTTGTTGAACCCCCACTCCTCTGTTTGGTCTCCTTTCTTATTACAGCCCACCACTTCCAGTCTGGGTTGTAACAATCTGCAGACAGATTTCTGAGTATCTCCTCCTTCGGTACACAGATCCTCACTGAGCCAAGTACTGTGAACAAATAGTTTCTCCATGATATTATCCAGCAAGGTCCCGTTTTTGTCAAAACAAGGGTGAGGTAATGAAAAAATAGAAATATTTCAATAAATTAACATTTAAATTATTTATATGCATCATTAAAATAAAAAAAAAACATGTTTTGAAATATATAAAGTGCACCAAACTTGACTCAGTCCATTCAACAATTCTAAATGGACAATTATGTAACTCATCAATTAATTATTTGAAAGGATAATTTGTCAATTAAATACTGAAAAAAATAAACAATTCATTAATGAGGCAAGAATCTCTCTCTCTCTCTCTCTCTCTCTCTCTCTCTCTCTCTCTCTCTCTCTCTCTCTCTCTCTCTCTCTCTCTCTCTCTCTCTCTCTCTCTCTCTCTCTCTCTCTCTCTCTCTCTCTCTCTCTCTCTCTCTCTCTCTCTCTCTCTCTCTCTCTCTCTCTCTCTCTCTCTCTCTCTCTCTCTCTCTCTCTCTCTCTCTCTCTCTCTCTCTCTCTCTCTCTCTCTCTCTCTCTCTCTCTCTCTCTCTCTCTCTCTCTCTCTCTCTCTCTCTCTCTCTCTCTCTCTCTCTCTCTCTCTCTCTCTCTCTCTCTCTCTCTCTCTCTCTCTCTCTCTCTCTCTCTCTCTCTCTCTCTCTGGAAGCCCCACTCTAAGGGAGTTTGCAGTGTATTAGTGAGTCATATATTGTACAACCACAGTCATAAAGTTTTCAATCAGTAGTTTTATTTCAGTATGTATTTTTCCAGTATCACAATAAATGTAATTTTATATGGTTAAAACCATCTAGCTTATGTGCACTTTTTAAAACACTGCCCAGCAAACATTCGGACGTTTAATGACAGTTGAACGGTCACAACTGTAAAATACCTGAAATTAAGAAAAATAAACATGACATCTACTGCATCTTCCTTGCCCGGACTCGAACCTGGATCCTCCGGGGGGAGAGTCACCCGCTCTCCCAACTGAGCTATGCCAGCAACTACTGAATATCAGATTTTTTATATAGATAGGTAGAGGGTAAAGTGCGGGGTAAACTAACCAATCAGAGGACAGAGAAGATCTGCCACAGGCCACGCCTCCAGAGTGCCAAAAGCCCTTACAGCCGAGCGAGCAGGAGTCAGGTTTTAGTCCTGAAGTCCAAAGATCAAAACTTTTTAGAGAAAATGTTTGAATTTCCAAAGGAATTTAAAATAAAAGCTTAGATATCAACTGATAAACGGTGACCCTCAAAAGCTCTTGATTTTGATGAAACGAGGCAAAATAAAATATAAGAACTTTATTGAAAGACAGCAAGCAATATTTTGAATGAATGAATGTATTTACATAACTAAGAAAATATACAGACGAATTCCAGATTAATACAAACAGATTTGGCTTCACATATAAGAACTGTTGCTGGTTTGTGTTGTTTCACAGTCTTTACAAAACAAAGATAATTTGATGTTTTATCAACAAACTACAGTCATAAAGAAAGTATTTAGGCGTTAAACAAGAATTCATTAACAACTGCTGATTTCTTTCCAAAAATTAAGTGTGAAAGCCGAGTGGATTTGCCATAATGTGAGGTCATCAGCAGGCGCAGGACCCTGAGCAGTTCTGGTACCGACACCGGCTACCGAATGCAGGCTACACTGCACAGATGCGCCCTCTCTGGTGGACTTTGGTACTGCATGCCAGTTCTAAGCTATTTTTGTTTTACTCTTCAAAAGTCTAAATTAGATTCGGGGCTTTTCAGAAAACATCCGGGGCTTAAGCCCTATCCCCGCCCTGCAGGTAGTCTTACCGGGCCATGTTCCACTCAGTGTTTCATACTTGCTCTAATGTTCGACAGCAGAAAATAAAAACGTGAATGAGTACAACGTCATGATGTCAGCTCTATCAAAACACTGTGAGGGCAGAGCCCCAACCTTTCATGCTGTTTTAGCTTAGATGCACAGACCACAGCCAAGAGGCGGTGAGAACTGGAGACTGACATGTTCATTTGAACAGAGCTGCTAACATAAATAAATTAAATTCAACATGGCTAAATCATTAAATAGAATGACATGGTAACCATACATTTACTATAGCAATGCTACATACTAGCCAGACTAGAATGATAGCAAACAATAAGTAGCATACTATTTATCTCCGATAGATTAATGTCACTTTTATTTATTATTTTAGATCACACGTGTCAGACACAAGGCCCGCGGGCCAGATGTGGCCCGCCACATCATTTTATGTGGCCCACAAGAGCTCCAAGTGTCTTAAAATAGGTCTATGTCGCTTCAAAGCGTACATTGACTATAAACTACATGTTCCATAATGCATGGGGATTGTATAAGTAGTGCAGTGACCGTACTTTGCCACTAGGTCACAGTGTGTCCACATTCGTGTTTAATGAATGCAACAAGTGAAAATAACTGTCCACAAATGATCCCAAAATGTCCAGGAAGGGAAGGATCGATGCAGAAGGAAGGCGTTTCAACAAAAATGGAAAATGTTGATGCTTCAAGGAGAAAAACCGGAATGTCTTTACAGTCATTAGCATCCATGCTACTAGCATCAGCGTCTGCAGCGGTACCTCCTCTGCCTCAGACAAACTGAGAACACTCCTCTCAATCAGCGCCACGTTTACTCAGCAATTAGCCGACTTTGAAGCCCAGAAATGGATTTTAACCGCTCAGTCATCTGCTGCTGACAGAAAGCTCACCGACCAACTTCCAAACTGAGATGATTTAGCTTCAGTCAGTCTGACTCCGTAGCTGCTGGAGTTTTTATCTCTCCTCCCTGACACTCTGACTAACAGCGTGGTCCAGATGTTCTCCATGTTCAGCAGCACTAACCTATGTGAGCACCTGTTGCCTGTGATGAAGATGAACAGAACAACACGGCTCTTCCTCAGCTCAGAGCCCAACCCCACAGGTGCAGGTGTGTGGCTGGAACAGGTGAGCATCACAGGAAATCAGAGTGGAGCAAACTGGGCTTGGATTACGTTGGTTTTTATGCACTTTTTCTGCTCCAAAGCATGAAAGTTAAAAGGTGAGATATTACATTTTCCTTTAAGAGAATTACTATGTTTTACTTATGTTGGCCTGTGAAAAAATATTTCACCCACTTTAAAACAGGAAAGGCTACAGATAGAAGAATAGAAATAAAATAGAAAATCCCTTATTCCATCTTTCAGTTCTTTTTAAAACACAGAAAAGGTTCATTTACCTGCGGCTGCAAACGAAACGTTGCAGGTAAATAAACCTTTTCTGTGTTTTAAAAAGAACTGAAAGATGGAATTTGAAACTAAACACAGCAAGAACACACCAAAGATGTTTAAAGAAAGTCCCTTAATTGTCCATCAGTGGGGAAAGCTTGGTGTCACAGTAGCAACAACATTCATTACAGCAGAAGAGAGTAAATAATAAGAATAAGCATGACAACATAAAATAGAAATACTTAGAAGATTCAAAAGTTTAAAAAATTCAAAGAAAGCTGTATATATACACATTTAAGGAATAATATTTTTTAAATGAGACATAACTTATGACTACCACTGATGTGTTCTTTATTTAAAATCCATTTGCCCGTGTGTAAGCTGGTTTTCCACATACAGTGTTGCTGCAAACATACGTTTTGTTTCCAAAGAAAAAGGTTCAGCCGTACATGTCTGTAGATGGAGGAATGGGTTTGGCCCGCGACTTTGGCCCAGGGTGAATTTGAGTTCAACACGCTTGTTTTAGAAGATCAGAAACGAAAAATTCTGAGAAACAAAATACTTCAGTCCCTAAAAAAGGAAAAGTGCTTATCCAGCACGTGGCGGGCAGGGACCCAAGAGCATTCCTCGGGACCAAAACCCTCCTCGTCCACAAGGTAGTGCAACACCCGGCCCCATCGCCGGGACCACAGAATGTGTCGAACAGCGTAGACAGGGCCCCCAGAAACAAACCAGGCGGGCGGAGGGGGCCTGGAGGAGGGCACCAGACGGGATGTAGACACAGGATTGATATGAGACACATGAAAGGTGGGACAGACCCGCAGGGTGCTGGAGAGACAGAGACGAACTGCAACAGGATTAACCACCTTGGAGACAGGAAAGGGGCCAACAAAGCGGGGAGCCAGTTTACGATTCTCGACCCTCAGAGGAAGGTCCTTGGTGGACAACCAGACCTTCTGTCCCACCCAGTACACAGGCGCGGGGGTCCTCCTCCTGTTAGCGGATCTAGAATAGACAGCAGAGGTTTTAAGTAGCACCCGGCGTGTGAGTCACCAAACCCGCTGACATCGGACGGCTGCGGCATGAGCAGACGGGACCTTGGCAGGAAGTTCTTGGAGCATAAACACAGGAGGACCTCCCCAAGGTCTTTGGAAGACGGCAACTTGACTAGAGGGACCAAATGGCTCATCTTGGAAAAACGATCAACAACGGTTAAGAGTACAGTATAAGTGTTAGAAACAGGCAGACCCATGACGAAGTCCATGGAAATGTGAGACCAAGGACGATGTGGGATAGGCAATGGGCACAGGTAGCCAGCGGGGTTTCGACGGGAGGATTTAGCCCGACAGCAGGTCCTGCATGCTGAGACGAACTCCTTGACGTTCCGGGACAAGGTCCCCCACCAGAAGCGACTCCAAACCACTGACAAGATCTTACTGATCCCTGGATGGCAAAAAAGGTGAGAGGAGTGACACAAAGACAGTACCTCGGAAACCAGGTGGTCCGAGACAAAGAGGAGGCCCTTAGGGCAGTCTGTGGGGACTGGATGCTGTTGATGGGTAGCCCTTATCCTCTCCTCAATGTCAAGGTAAGTGACCGCCAATCGCACACTGTCAGGTAGGATGTAGTCTCCTCTTTCAGCAACCTGCTCCTCCGCCGAGTCCTCGTAGAGCAGGGAAAGGGCATCCGGCTTGACGTTCTTGGTCCCTGGTCTGTAGGACAAGGTGAAATTAAATCTTGAAGAGAACAAAGCCCACCTGGCTTGCCTGGGGGTTAGCCTCTTGGCATTGGTGATGTACTGGAGATTCTTGTTGTCAATCCAAACAAGGAATGCTCCTTGGCACCCTCCAACCAGTGCCTCCATTCCACTAGCGCCTGCTTGACTGTCAGTAGTTCCCGATCCCCTACATCATCATAGCTGCATTCAGCAGCACACAAGCTTTTGGAAAAGAAGGCACAGGGGTGAATCAACCCATCAACACACCTTTGGCTGTGGACGGCACCTACACCCGAGTCAGAAGCATCCACTTCAACAATGAACTGACGGGAAGGGTCAGGAGAGCGCAGAATGGGTGCAAAGACAAACAGGTCCTTTAGGCGTGAGAAAGCCTGGTTTGCTGGTTCATTCCTGGTTTGCTGGTTCATTCCAGACAAAATTAACCCTTGATGATGTGAGGGCATGGAGGGGTGCAGCTATAGAACTGTAACCCCTGATAAAACGTCAATAGAAATGGGCAAAGCCAAGGAACCTTTGAAGCTGTTTCCGGTTCTGAGGAATTGGCCATTCCTTGACTGATGCCACCTTGGAAGGGTCCATGGATACTTGATTGGGGGCAATGACAAAACCGAGAAAGGAAGTGGAGAGCTGATGAAACTCACTTTTCTCGGCTTTAACATACAGGTTTTGTAGGAGATGGAGCAGAACCAAGCGGACATGATCGCAATGGGATGAGAAGGCCTTGGAGAAGATGAGGATATCGTCCAAGTACACAACACATAATGACCAATCATGTCCCTCAGAATGTCATTGAACAATCCCTGGAACACGGCGGGGGCATTTGTGAGACCAAAGGGCATAACAAGGTACTCATAGTGTCCAGTGGGGGTATTGAAAGCCGTCTTCCATTCATCACCCTCTTTGATCCGCATTAGGTGATAAGCATTTCTGAGGTCGAGTTTGGTGCACACACTGGAACCCTGTAGTTGTTCAAAAGCAGTGTTGATGAATGGAAGGGGATAACGGTTCTTTACTGTGATTTCATTCAATCTCCTATAGTCTATACAAGGCCTCAGGGACCCATCCTTTGTCCCCACATAGAAAAAGCCTGCACCAGCGGGGGATGAAGACGGGAGTATGATCCCAGCTTGGAGGGGTTCCTCAATGTACTTGGTCATGGCTTGAGTTTCAGGGCCTGAAAGAGAGTACAAACGTCCCCTCGGGGGAAAAGAGCCAGGCAGGAAGTCAATGGCGCAGTCATAGGGTCTGTGGGGTCGAGAGAAGAAGCTCTATGTTTATTAAATACCTCCTTGAGGTCATGGTACTCTGTGGGAACCTTAGATAGGTTGGGCAATGCTTCTTGAATCTGCTGTAATGTGTTCATGGGTTTCAGCAGAAAAAAGGCAGGAGGAATGACAGCCTGTAAACCAACCGAGGACCTCCCATTTGTTCCAGTCAATATGAGGGTTGTGTATCCTTAACCAGGAAGCCCCCAGTATGATGGGAATGTTAGGGGAATGGATTATTAGGAAGGAAATGTATTCATGATGATTACCTCCAATGGTGACTTTGACAGGAACTGTTTCTTGGGTCACTTTGTGTAGGACATGACCACCTATAGCTAGCACATCCCGAGTCCTAGAAGTGGGTAACATCTCAATGTTCAAAGCTTTGGCACATTCAATGTCCATGAACTCTGCGTCAGCCCCTGAGTCAACGAAGGCTGACCCCTGCTTTACATGACCATTAATATGGATCTGAATAGAGACCATTGGAGGGGTTTTGCTGGACTTGTTAAGACTCAGTAAAAGCCTCTCACCTCTTACTGAGTCTAGCCTTTGGACACTTTCGGACTTGATGGTTCCTTCCTCCACAATTGAAACACAATCCCTCCTTAAATCTCCTCTCCCTCTCTTGGGGGTCGGACGGGCTTGGCCGATCTGCATGGGTTCCGAAACATTGGTACTCACAGGAGGGGTCATCAACGATCGAGATGGGAGTTCAGAGCTGGGCCGGAAGCGAGGCATCTGATGTGAACCACCCCTCTCCAGCTGTCGGTCGTGAAGCCTTAAATCAATCCTGGTAGCTAGGGGTTCCAGTTCTGCCAGGTCCCTGGGTGCGTCACGAGTAGCGAGCTCGTCCTTGATTTCCTCAGTCAATCCTTGATAGAAGGCGTCACAGAGAGCCTCATCATTCCAGTTACTATCAACAGACAAGGTGTGAAAATCAATTATATACTCTGCCACACGCTTCTTGCCTTGCTTCAAAGACAACAGGCCTCGGGCCGCCTCCCTCTTGGGTAGAACAGGATCAAAAACTCTGATGAGTTCTGCAGCAAAATCCTTGAAACAATAACAGATCAGTGAGTTCCTCTGCCACTCTTCCGTCCCCCATTTCTTGGCTTTGTCAGACCGTAAAGAAATAACAAAGGCAACCTTGGCACGTTCAGTGGGAAAACAGGAGGGTATATATTTCACATTGGGTGATAAATGATCTGCACTGGCCTTGCTCACCCTTAAACACTTCAGGAGGGGTCAGGTGTGGCTCCCTGAGGGGTGAGATGTGGCGTTGGGGGGCTGCAGTAGAAGTTGAAGTCTTAGGTGTAGTAACAGAGGAAGAATCACCCAACATGGTTAACATCTGCTGCATGTTGGTCTCGAGTTTTGTTTGCCATTCCTGAGGGGGCGACGGGTCCATACTGGCCAGATTGTTCTGTAAAGGGTTTTCTGGAGACCCGGAATTCAGCCACACACAGGAGTTAAATATATAAAAAGATACTTTATTAAAGGAGTGAGGGTTTGGGCATGAGCTGGGTCTCTGCAGCAAGTTCTGTTGAAGGGGTCAGTGTAGAGGGAAAATGTGGCAGAGGCAGAGACAGGGGGAAACGTTGGTTTGGATTGGAGAGTTCCCCGGATGTTCCTTAGACAGAAAACTCTCCCTCCTCTTCTGTCTGTGAATATGTCTCCTCTTTTAACAGGAGGAGCAGACTAGGATCAGAAGCCGTGGTTAAAAACAGGGTCGGAGTCCAGAGGTCAGAAAAGCAGACAAATCCTTTAAGGGCTAGGCAGAGACAATCCCAGAACGTGTACAGGACTCGGTAGGTCAGAACGATGAATTGCTGGAATGCTGAGAAAAAAGGCAACAGACAATCTGGCAGAGATCACTGAGGGTTTAAATAGAGGAAAGAACAGGTGTGCTCCATGAGGTAATCAGGTGAACTAAATGATGCTGATCAGTGCAGGAAGGGCAACCAGCATGACAGGCAGAATATGAGGAACATGAATCATTACAAATTGTGAAAAATTAGAAGATAATCAGATGGATGAGCTGTCAGTGCTAGCAGCGTGTTTGCTTCTGGGAAGGCCTCAGCCTCATGTAAAAGTAATTAATAAGCTAGTAATTAAAATGTATTTACATTGTACTTATCACAGAAAAATGTCTCACCAAGATAAAACGGTCACGATCCTCTAATTAAAATCAGAAAATTTCAATATAAAGATGCAGAAAAGAAAAGAATTTAGCAAAATTAGATTTAAACAAAAGGGGCTTTAGCTACTTTTCAAAGGTGACAGACTGGTTCGTACTCCGTAAAAATCAGGGACGCTAATTCCAAAGTCGTGGAGCAACAGCCTGGAAAGAGCATTCACGTCTACTTTTCTATCTAGTCTTCTAGAAGGTTCTGGTTTGTGTCCCTGAGGGCTCAGGTATAGAGCATGAGGTTTTAACAGTTCAGTAAAAATGTAAAAGTGCTAGAGCCTAGAGGGCAGAGGCTAGCAGAGTGGTTTTATAGCTGAAAGCACCTGCCAACCTCCGTTAGCTTAATTAGCTCGTAGTTACGTCATTTCAGAGTTTGTTGGGTGTAAATCATCTGCTTCTCCCACCATCACAGCTTTGCTCTCAGCTCCATTTTTGTGTTTTGTAAAAAGATGTGTGATGTGACAAAGGTAGAAGTGGTAGGAACCACCTACTGGGCTTCAATTCAGCTCTTCAGAAACCTGCTGGTGATGGCAGGGAGGGTTTGTCCATCTTGTATTTACAGTCTTTAGTAGGTTCGAGCTTACCTCTGACAGACAGGTGTCCCGTGCTGTTTGCTTTGCCCAGGTAGTTTTCAGCAAAGCAGGTATATTTTCCTTCATCAATCCTGCTGATGTTGTGGATCCATAACATGCCGTCAGGAGTCACTGTGATTCTAGGAGAACACAATAAAACAGTCACCACTTTTGGCCCAGTTTCTCACCGGGCTGAAAACGCTGGTTACCAGGTGGTTCCTCAAAATTCACAAGTTTTCAGCCACAGTGGTCCATAGATGTGTGGAACACTCGTATACAGTTGCAGTGGTCTCTAGTAGGAATTAATGTAAGTAAGGGGAATCTGAAATAAACCAAAGCATTGCAAAGGCCCACCGGGGTGCTGATGCAATGTGACTTCTGGCCAGTGCTCTGAGTGTCAAAGTGAAGAAATTGAACGACGCGCGGGTAAACGGCGGGAGTAACTATGACTCTCTTAAGGTAGCCAAATACCTCGTCATCTAATTGGTGATGTGCATGAACGGACGAACGAGTTTACCACAGTTGAGGTGGCTCGGGCGTCTAGTTAGGATGCCTCCTGGATGCTTCCCTGCTGAGGTTTTCCAGGCACGTCCAACTGATGATGTGATGTGGGTGTGTTTGGAGGACTTGGTCAGAAGCCGAGCACAGGCGTTCTGAACCACCTGTAGACGGTTCAGGGAGGTTCTGCTCAGACACGTGAAAAGAGAGTTACAGTAGTCTAAGCGTGAGGAGATGAAGGTGTGGAGAACTGTCTCAAGTTCAGAGCGGGACAGAATGGGACTCAGCTTAGCAACGTTCCTGAGATGGAAGAAGGAAGAGCCAACAAGAGAACTGACATGAGAATCCAGGGTGAGAGCTGGGTCAAAGGTCACGCCAAGATTCCTGACAGAAGGTTTGGTGTGGGAAGCAAGCTGACCAAGAGAGTCTCTGACTTTGGGAACCAGCTTGTCTGGGGCACAGATGAGGATCTCAGTCTTATCTTCATTCAGCTGTAGAAAGCTCCCACCATCCAGGCTTTGATAGAGTCTAAGCAGGTGTGTAACAGCTGCAGCTTAGACATCTCATGGGGCTTAAAGGAGATACACATGCTCATTGTGTGAGTGTGAGTTTGGAGCCCTGATAAAGAAAATGAACTTATGGCTTGCTGTATCTTGAATCTATGATGCTTGTAAAACAGCTGTTTTTGTGAGATTCACTGAGACTGGTTTATGATTGGTCATTGGATGTA
This sequence comes from Nothobranchius furzeri, assembly GCF_043380555.1. NCBI lineage: Eukaryota > Metazoa > Chordata > Actinopteri > Cyprinodontiformes > Nothobranchiidae > Nothobranchius > Nothobranchius furzeri. Next base: position 3,214,290 of record NC_091743.1, on the reverse strand, counting down.
ACATGCGCAAATCCATCCCTTTCCTAGAACAAGTGCAGGCTGACCTACAGGGAACATCATTGAATGAATCAATATCCAAGAAAGTAGCTATGGGTCATCACAAATGTTTCTAGGTCCTTTTGGGAAAGAAAACTAATGAAGGGCTCTGAGAAGTTGTTAAAATAGCTGCAAAAGCACTAAGTTGACAACACTGTGAAAGGAGGTTTTATTGATCTGCACCTCAGAGCCGTGCGAGAGTAAACTGCACGCGGGGACGACACATAACCGTATCCTTTTTCTATGATTGTTGAAAACTCAGATCGTAATTGAGATTAAAATTCATTTAATCGACTAGCTCCATGTGTGCGTGTGTGTGTGCGTGCGTGCGTGTGTGTGTGTGCGTGCGCACCTGTACGTGCTTGTTAATGACTAATTTTTCCAACAGAGAAACTCTGAGTGTGCATGGGGGTTGAGGGGGCTGAGGAGAGTTCTGTCAGTCACTGCCCAAGCGTCGCTCTCTCAGTCCACTTTAAAAGTACTTTTCAAACAGGAAGTGTGGGTGGAGTAAGACTCTGATAGGGTGGTGACGTGATTTTGAACGAATCCCCACAGAGACAGTATGGTGGCATCTAGATGCCCACCGTAGAAAAGCCTCTGGTCCAGCAATCAACCACTGTTGATTGAGGAGACTACTCCCGAGGCACAAGTCTGCTTAAGAAAAGGCCCGGCACCTGCTGTTGTTGGTGAGCAGCTCTGTCCCACGGCTCCAGGACAGGATGGGCTTTGGTGCTGCTTGAGGGTGACACTCAATCATCACTTGCCCCCCTCTGGCTGCTGGGATCAGCTTCCTGACTGGATTCAACTTGAAATCTGGAGCTTGAACTGGAATCAAGAAACAGAGAAGAGCAAGTCAGAGTCTCAGTAAAAAAGAAATTAAACTGTATAAATAACACATTCTAGCTAATCTGATTTTTCTCAGAGATTTACCAGGCCTAAGAAAAATAATGCATTCTCTAGAGCAGGGGCCACCAACCTGGTGACCCCAGGAACCATATAAACCCTTTTCCTCTAAACAGCATAAGCCAAAGATAAACAACAATCTGCTTTTAAAAGGTGTTTAGCACTCATTTAATCAATACATTTACAGTGGTCCTTGGTAGGAATGAATGCCTTGCACCCATGCTCGAGGCTTAAAAAGCCCATAAACGCCTGCATCAGCACGGACTAAAGTATTAGTGAACTTTATTTTTATAGTGCCTTCAAACAGCGTTGCTCAGAGAAGAGCAACAGACATAGAATAAATATGGGGCAAAAATGCAGAAGTCAGGATAAAAATGGGCATAGACATTAAATAAAAACAAATAAAAATCAACAGATAAAAAGGATAAAAATCACTAAATCTAAAAAAAACTGCCACAGAAGTACTGTGTGTACAGGCTCCTTGGTTTGAGCTACTTTTGTACTTCAGAAGTAAATTTGCTGTCATTCTCTGGCTAACCGATTGCCTCAGTGGCAGCACTTAACATTGCTGTTGTTACAAGTTTTAGTTTGTAACTAGAACATTTAGACTTGTTTCTTCAGCCTTCAGAGAGTACAGACGCTTTTTTCTCAGCTCCCTTATCGGCTTCCCCAAGGCTCTTGTCCTGTCTGCCTACAGAGCACTTCTCTGCATTTCTCCTGAAACCACTACTCTCTTTTTGGAAATATGGACTTAATTAATTGGTCATTCAACGTGATTGACAAAATTTTCTCTACGATGAGAATGGAGAAGGGGGCTCCCACCTGTCCCGAGGGGACATTCGCATCGGGATATGCACTCGATTCTTGGGAGGTCTGGTGAATCGTGTGCCTCTCTCAGCTGTCCATCGAGGACGTGGAAGATTTGTGGATATTCGGCCTGATGATCACTGGATTTCTTCTGATTGGAGTGGGAGGATATCTGGTTTTCTGGAAATTTGGGAAGATGGGAGCGATCGGAGTGCGACCCGTACCCACGGAATGTGCCGCTCGTGCGGTGACCTCACAGACTGGGACGTTACTCGAGGTGAACCGTAAGCTGGACAATGTCCTTGCGGCGTTGCCTGTGTTAGTGCGCAAGATGGATTTGATCTCGGAGAGGGTCGCCGGACGATGCGGGGATGTGGAATGTAAAATTGGCTTCACTGGTGGACATGAATGACCACTTAGAGACTACAAGACGGAGGGGAAGATTATCTCTGTCTACCCTAAACAAAGTTATGTTTATCCTTATCTGACGCCATAGCAGCCTCTCAAGGCTGCCTCAACACCCCCCCACAAAAGGAGGAATGCCGACAGATGCTGTGTCCCGACCTTCACCCTCTCCCTTCAGGCTATATCTGCAGGGACCTCAATGTGCTCTCTGTTCCTTATCTCTCCCTCCCACCTGTTGTTCTGCAGCTGGTCGATGCGCCGCAGTGGCAGCTCCCATTGGAGGCTTCAGGATCCCGCCCACCCCCACCTCCCCATTGGACTCTGATGTTGTACACGTGCTGTCTGTGCTTCCATGTCGGGTGTTTTTTTGCATTGGAGTGCTACACCCTGCTGGTGTAACCCTGTTAATGCCTTTTTTTTTCCCCTCCCTGAACTTTCCTCATGTAACACCCTTTTCATCTAACTATTAAGGTAGCGTGACTCATGTTGCGAATGACCGCAGTCACCAATTCTTGTTATGTGTCTTACCCACGTATGTCTGATCTTTGAATTGTGTGTGCTGAAACTGAATTTCATTTCTCTGTAAGTCCTGCACATGTGGAGAATATGACAATAAATGACTCTTGACTCTTGACTCTTGACTCTTGACTTCCTCAGGCTGACGTCTGCAGCCGCAGACGAAACGTAGCGCGGGAAAGCAGGAAACAAAACTGTTTCTGTGTTTTAAAAAAAGAACGACAGCATGGAAATAGAACCACGGCACAGCAAGAACACACCTAAGTTGTAACTAGAACATTTCTGAATTTATCTTAATGTGCTTATTGGTTCATATCCACAAGGTTTTATGTCACCGATGTAGCTGCAGCTGAGACAGTGGCATCTCCCTTGTGGGTAGACCTCTTCTTTAGTAATCTATGCATTTTGTAGGCTTTTTGTGTCACGACCAGAACTTGGAAGACCAGTGATGACAGCAAACACAGTAAAAGTTTCATAAAAAGTCTTTATTGACGTAGCGTTACCAGAGGAGGGCGAGGCAGGAGAAAGAGTTGGGGAGGAGGCGTGGGTCAAAACCAGATTGGGACAAGCAGGTACAGGGAGCAGGCTGGAGACGTGGTAGTAGACAGGCGAGGGTCGCGGTGGCAGGCAGAGTTTAAGGCAGGGGTCAGGCGAAAAAATGGGGTCCAGAGGCTGTGAAGGCAAGGTGCAAGGCTGGAAGATCACCCAACAAAAAGTGTTCAATAATCTGGCAGGGGACTGGTGGCTGGCTGGTGAATATATAGCAGGGGGAGCAGGTGTGTGTAATGAGCTGATGACAGGGACAGGTGAGATGAATGCAGTGACTGAGGGCTTGATGAGGAGGCAGCAGAGGCAGAGGAGGGTGAAAGACTGGGAGTCATGACAGAACCCCCCCTCAAGGGCGGATTTCAGACGCCCACAGGAAACCAGAGCAGGGTGGGAGGAGGGGGACCAGGAAGGAGGGCCAGAGCAGGGCGGGAGGAGGAGGGCCAGAGGGGTCTGTGGGACCGGCGACGGGGAGCCAGGAGCCGGGACTGCGGGAGTCTAGGGGGCCGGCGACGGGCAACCAGGAGCCGGGACTGCGGGAATCTGGGGGGCCGGCGACGGGCGAGGACTGGACTGGAGGTGATGGCTGCCGATGACTGGCCTGGAGTCAGAGGGGACGTAGACTCTGGAGACTGAGGCGGGGATGTAGACTCTGCAGGCTGACGGGATGTAGATGTAGACTCTGCAGGCTGACGGGACGAAGACGTGGACTCTGCAGGCTGATGGGACGAAGATGTGGACTCTGCAGGCTGACAGGACGAAGACGTGGACTCTGCAGGTGACAAACTTGGTGCCGATGACTTGGCTTTAGGCGTCGCTGCAGGCGAAACCTCCTGGACAGGCTGGTGCGCCGGGGTAGGAGCCTCTTGGACAGGTGGAGCTAACTTGACTGGAGGCATAGCCGCTGCAGGCGGAGCCTCTTGGACGGGCGGTGCTGACTTGACTGGAGGTGGAGCCACTGCAGGCGGAGCCTATTGGACAGACTGGACCGGATGCAGTGCGACCTCCGGGACCACCGCTGGAACAGGGTGCGGTGCAACCTCCGTTGATCCTGGAAAAGTGGAATGTGGGGTGGATGCGAAGAGGTCTGGGGAGATGGAGGCAGACCGCCGCAGGATTGATGACCTTGGACACTGGGAAGGGTCAGATGAAACGAGGAGCCAGCTTACGACAATCCACCAGTAGGGGAACGTCCTTAGCAGACAGCCAGACCCGTTGCCCAAGACTGTAGACAGGAGCAGGTATTCTGCGATGATTGGCAGAGCGTGAGTAGATGGCCGATGAACAGACGAGGTTCCTGCAATCCACCCGCCATGCCCGATGACATCTAAGAGTGGCCGCCTGGGCCGACGGAACCCTGGACACATGGTCCTGCAGGGAGAAGATGGGAGGTTGAAACCCGTATACAGCATAGAATGGGGATACACCTGTGGAGCTCGATGGAAGGGAATTGAGGGCATGTTCCATTCACGGCAGGTTACGTGACCAGGGGGTAGAATCGTCCTCACAGAGTACACGAAGCCTGGTCTCCACCTCCTGGTTGATTGTCTCCGATTGTCCATCAGTCTGGGGGTGAAAACCGGACGAGAGACTCACTTGAATGCCCAGACGAACACAGAACTCTTTCCAGAAGACAGAGACAAACTGAGGTCCTCGATCGGAAACAATGCCCAAGGGCAGTCCATGAAGGCGGAAAACCTCCTTAGCCACGATGTCAGCCATGTCCTTGGCAGAGGGGAGTTTCCTGAGGGGAACCAGATGCGACATTTTTGAAAAACGGTCCACAATGGTGAGGATTACCTTATATCCATCAGAAGGGGGAAGACCCGTAATGAAATCCATGCTGAGATGAGACCAGGGTTGGCGAGGAATAGGCAACGGGAGTAACAGTCCTGCTGAGGGTCTGCAAGAATTCTTGGCTTGGGCACAGGTAGGACAGGCTGAAGCAAATTCCTTGACATCTTTCGACAGAGTAGACCACCAGAAGTGATTGTGAATGATGGCAAGTGTTTTGGAGATGCCTGGATGACAATAAAGACGGGAACTATGACAAAAGGTGAGTACCTTGGAGCGAAGGGTGTCAGGAATGAACAGGCAATCAGGAGGACAGTGGGAAGGTGTTGTTGATGGGCCTGTCTGAGTTGATTCTCCGGTTCCAGTCTAGACACCCCAAGAAGAACTTTCTGTGGGAGGATCAATGAGTCATGGTCCTGGACCTGGTCAGATGCTGAGGGTTCCATAGATCTGGACAGGGCGTAGGGTTTTGTATTCTTCTCTCCTGGGCGGTAACTTAGTCCAGGTTTGAAAACTGGCTGCTGAGGTACAGTGTGCAGAGGTCCCGGTCACTGCTCATGCAGTCGACCGGTCCACTATTGTAGTGAGGGAACAGTTCTACAGACATTGAACTCTTGGTCGTTTCCCTTCGCCCATTTTATCTCCCGAGAGAATTTCCTCAGCTTTTTATCATGCTGGTCTACATTCATCCAGAAGCCTCTTTTGTTTCTGGTGAGCCATGAGTGTCTCATGCCTCAAGAGGAGGGATGGCTGATAACAATTTTCCTACACACACACACTCACCTGTGTGCCTCTGTTATAAGATAAGTAAATAGAACACATTTGTGATTGAGGTAATGGCTGAATGTTTGAGTCCTTGAATTTGAGCTGAAAGAACCCTTGTTAGTACAACTGTGGATGAAAATAACTGGAGTCCAGAGTGACAGAAAATATTTGAATATTGGACGATAAGAATCTTTGCTGAACACGAGTCAAAATCAACAATGATCTCCCAGAATTTTCTTGTGCTTTTTCGCCCACAGGTCGTGAAACCGGGAAATGGGTTCTGATGAAGGTGCTGAAGCGAAACAGATGGGGCAGCCAGAGGTCCATTCGAAGTACTCCTCATCACTCCTACTGCTGTGAAGATCGCTGAGAGGCCATCTTGGATTCATCTATCCCACTGCAAGCTTATCAACGTCAACTAACTGCTTTTAGAAGCATAACGAAGTCCAGCTTCAAAGGGGTGGACCATCACTAGGGTGCCACGTCTCAAAACCAGTGTCTGGTCTAGGGTTGTCACGGTAACCGGTAACCCCGGTAAAAAAGTTGACAATAATAATAACCATCTTGTTTTTTTAAAAACTATATTATCTCGGTGGGTTTACCGTGGCTGCGGTGTAGGCGCGGTGACCCTTACCAGCCACCGTATCTGCTGCTGAAGTTGCCGGCGGCACATGCGCACTTTGTTGTTTACAACCAAAACTTTCTTGAAGCTAAAGCTGAACTAATGGCCAAAGGAGGAGACGGCAGTGTGCAAGACATTTATTATCCCTCAAAGAAGACAAAGTCGGAAGTACGGGCATTTTTTGGATATTTGAAGAATGCCGAGGGACAGCTGATAGAAGACGGCTATCCTGTTTGCAGCACGTGCAGAAAAAGTGTCTGTGAAAGGCAGCAACGCTTCAAATCTCATGACACATCTGATCTAATATTTTAAAATGATGACATCAAACAGACAAAAAATAAGAAGTTATGGGCAGATATTGTATTTTAAAGACTAAAGGGGAAAAATGTAAACAAATAAACAACATAATTACAAAATAACAAATTTTAGGCAAAATTTAGACACAAACTGAGGACAATTTTTTCCTGATGTACAGGGTTTATTTAGTTGTCTGAAAATGTAGCACGTTTAAAAAAAATACCGCGATAATACCGAAAACCGTGATAACTTTGGTCACAATAACCGTGAGGTTAAATTTTCACATCGTGACAACCCTAGTCTGGTCTTCTTCAAGATCAATGGTTACACCACATTGTTGATGTTGATGGTCGCACTTGGGCCACCTCTCAGCACCTGATGGAACGACTGGGACAGCAGCATCTGAGGGGGAACTGGAACTGAAACGACAGATTGGGGCTCCTCCCTGACCGCGCACCTACAGTACGACGTAACCTGCATCCACCTCGGCTGAAGACCCCCTGGAACGCAACTACGACAGGACACAGCGAAGAAGAGACACTGGAAAAGGATCACTGCTTCAATCACCTGCACCCAATCTCCAACCTGGTTTCACGGTCAAAGGATCAGAAGGATTTTCGGGGACAAGATCAGCTCCCTGACAATTGGACAACCACCTCAACACGCCACGGAAGGACTCTGATGTCTTCCTATTGAGAAGTTGAACTGTGCGCTCACATTCCCGGTCTCCTTTATTGCACTCCGGACCTGGACTTTAAGGTACTCATCAACGTGAGACTGACAACATCCTGATCAACGAAGAGGACTCTAACCTTCCAAACTATTCTCCAACCGAGACTCCCAGCCCACAGACAAGCCTTTGATGAAGAGTAATTGATTTGCCTCCGCTTCTGCCATAGTTAGAGCTGCATAAATCAATATTACACATTCATTTTCCCTCATCCACAGAAAGAGTCGTCTGCAACTTGAAGCTTTAAATTAAATTCACCTGATGTCTCAGTAAACTCTACTGATGTTTTTTGTACATTATGTGGTTTTGCTAACCCTTCCCAACCTCTTTACAGGGACTGCTATAAACTGTAGAGCTGCTGCATTGCAGTAAATTCACGTAAATATGTATGAAATAGCTTTTCTTAAGTTTATGATGGTGTTGATTTAACTGTCTTCCATTATCTGACTTGTATCTCTGTAAACTGCTGTTTGATGTTATTGTCAGTCGTGTTTGCCTTCCTGCGTTTTATTATTTTATTTGTTCTTCGTGTTGTTGTTTTCTTTTTGTTTGGTTATCATATTTGGATAAACATGAGGGATTATGCTATGGAAATTTTATATTTCATTACTTTAGTCCGGTTAAAAAATCTATTAACTGAAAGTCCTGAAAGCTCTCTCTCTCTCTCTCTCTCTCTCTCTCTCTCTCTCTCTCTCTC
>NC_091743.1:3191172-3198672 GCF_043380555.1 Nothobranchius furzeri | reverse complement strand
TCTGGCTTCAGCACGTTTCCTGCATGTTTTAGATGACGAGCCCAGCTGATTTGTGTAATCTAGTGATGAATCACTTCTGTAGACACAGGACCGCTGGGAGACATTTCAGCTGTTAGATTAAGGTGTTAAAAAGACAACCGCTCAGCGAGGAGATAGTTTCACCTCTACTAACAGACAGTAGGGGGTGCTAAAAGCAAGCAAAACTGTGTAGTATGCCCTTAACAAGCCCCTCTACTTTGTGGCCTGCTGACTTCAGCGGTGCTTTGCTCAAAGATAATGTTCAAAGTCCGATTTACGAAGACTTTTTCAAACAAGAAGCAGACGTTGAAACTTTAGTTAGACAAAAGCAGAGAAAACGATGATGAATGATGGTTACGTACTGTAACCCAAGATTATTTTTTGTATAGGCTTTGCCCTTTAAGGCCTTGCTAGTGGGTACTTTCTCTTTAAATAAAATCACTGAAGAGATTTTAATAGATGCTCACTTACAGGACAGGCCCGGGACCAGCATAAATGGGGTGCTACCCCACAAATAGTCTTCTAAAGGCTCTTAATCCAACCAGGACCAGTGAAATCTGCAGCGTTAAAAGACAAAGCCTTTATGAAATATAATCTGGGGTTGCAAAACATAACTGTTCGTATAGGTTTTTATCTTTAAGGCCCCGCTATTGGGTTAAAGGTGAAGCCGGATGTAGTCTGTGCCTCACTATTTCAGACCAAACCATCAGAAACAACATTCGTTTGGCCAGATCAGTCACTCCCCTCCAACAGGACTGCTGCGCAGGCGTCAGAAGGACAAAGAGAAGCATCAGAAGCGAGGGAGTGGTGGGAGAGAGAAAGCCAGCGTGCTGCAGTGCAGCTGAAATCAGCCCACCAGAGCTCCAAGCACGGAGTGAGAAACTCGGCGGACATGTCCCGCAAAGAGCAGCCAATGTGAGAGGTGCTGAAAAAAACCCATTCAAGTCTGAATCGTGATTCTTTTTTATAAAGATTCAGAATCGATTCCAAGAACTCAAATGTTTGGCACTCAGGTCTGAGATGCACTTTTCTGGTCTTTGTTAGGAGAGTCAGTACTCCGTTTACTTTTGTGGTCCCATAAACTGAGATGATTTATGTTTGAATCTGCTGATAAGAGGGCACTTGAATGTCATTGTTTCCATACTCAGAAATTTGAGATATTCTCATATTTATTTTCTAACTTGATACATGAGTACTCAGGATTACTCATGTAACTTGTTTCTACACATACTTGAAAAGTATTTGACCATATTACTTTCAAAGCTACTGTTAGGTAACTACAGATGTGTTATATTTTACAAGGTAAGAAAAAATAAATGTTGCCTTTTGGTCAGAAGATTGTTTCTGTTTACAGTTTAGAATCACTTTAGTTTACCTCGTAAATCTGCATTTTTGGAGCACGACCAGTTTAAAGTCAAATAAAAATGTCCCATAGCTTTAACTAACTTGTACAACAAAGTAGTTCATCCTGGAGCTGACACTCTTTGTTAATACTGATTGTGAATCGATTCAGAATCGGCGCCCCAAGAATCGGAATCGAGTCCAGTCGTGAGTTGCTCTAAGATTCACATCCCTACTGGACAGACGGCGGACATCCATAAAAATGTTCCCTGTAATACACAAACAGACTCTGAGTTGAGAGTTCAAGTCCAGCAACATAGTTCTGGACGTGAAAGGACAAGAGAATCTCTTAAATGTAGACGGCAGGTTAGGATGCAGTAAAGTGGAACCGCCATCATCTCGAGTCCTGACTCAATCCCATGGTGGAGTCACAGAGAGAGCAGCCAGGCCACTCACTCTCTCAACATGTTAGAGTTATCAACTCCCCCCCCCCCCCATGTCCCTCCCTCTGGTGGTTAAACTTTTATCCTGGGGGGGACGTCTTTTTTGTTTGTTTCTATAGGAGGATCCTTTATGACACTCAGTGCTTTAGTACAGGGACTTTTTTCCAGGGTATGATGACTACCGGTAGTTTTTGTGATTATTTTCAATCTCCAAGTAAATACCAGCCATCCACAGTCCCCCCCCAGCGCCCTGTCCCACCCCTCCGGAACAGGCTCATTTTGCGCATTAGGAAGCTGTAGCCGTGCAGCTACGTCAAGGTTACACGCACAAACACTCCACACCAGCAGATCGTCTCCAAACTCTTTATTCAGTCTCTCAGACGCTCCTCGATCCACAGGTCCAACTTAACTCATGTGGAAAAGGACGCCTGCTCTGCTACCTGTATCTGTTAGACTTGGTGCAATCCTGCCTTAGACCTTACTTTTAGTCTGATGCGACCGACAAAATGTTTCAGAGCCTTCATTCTCCTTTTTAAAATGTAAACTGAAAATGTGTGCATTACGTGTGTGCTGATTGGTTGTCCGTTGCGTAACCAGCGTATGGTAGGCCGTGGTTTCCCAGCAGCCAAACAGGTCCAGTGAAGCTCTGAGCTGATCTCCACCTCTGAGTCACTCATCACTTGTAACCACTCTGGCTGAGCTACAAAGTAAAGACAAATGAGGGATAGACAATAAAGAAAATGAATGAAATTAAAAGTATGGAATGTTATTGATATCAACACCCAGATAACAAGGACTTGCAGTCACCTTGTACATTGACGCGTCCCTGGTATGAGTCACTTCCTTCAGAATTGAAGGCTTTACACTCATAGATCCCCTCATCATTAAAAGAGAGAGAAGGTAGGCTGAGGATGGGACCTTCTGTGATTAAATCAGCTTTAGGTGGCATTGAACCGTTCACCTTCCTCCACTGAAGTTTAGGGACAGGACTGTAAGATTGGAACACAGAAAACATTTATAAGGCGTAACAGTCTTTAAACATTTTTAGAGAACATGTAATGTAGGTAAAATATAACTCTTTACATTAATGTTTTGATACAATTTCCACATTTTTTTAACAAAAATATAAACCATGGAATCATTCACTGACACGTTTTGGTGATATTTACACAAAATTTGTTCCAGAGAGAGCCTGCAGGCTTCATGGCATAGGAAGAAAATGCAGCGTTGTCTGCACATGGTAGACGTCAGGCTCTGCAGTTGTGCGTCGTGATAATGTATTTCTGAACAGCATTCCTTTAGAAAATGGAGGATGGATTCAGGATAATATCCAAACTCTGGTGAAAATCCATAAGGATCAAAAAATGCTCCAGCCCCATCCTGATCCAGAGCCCCTGCTAGCCAGTGCTCACCAGGCAGATTTGGTTTGCCTCTGAGCTGTAAGCTGTTTTTATCAAACTGCATACAGACGCTATCTCACTGTGTTCTTGAAGTGGAGGTGCCCTTGCGGATCCGAAATGTCAGTGGGGTTGGAGACCCCGAGTACAGAAGTCTAAGTGCAGTTTAAAATTGGAAGTGGGCACCGGCACTCGGGATGAGGCTGAGAAATCCCCCTGCGAACTGCCGTTGAATGTGCTCACTCCCAAGGCCCTAAGTGTGTGTTTGCATGGAATGTCGTTGGTGGAAGTGTTTAAGGTGCAAATAAAATTGGGGGGCAGGTTGCCACAGGAATGCGGAAATGGGGTCTCTACCTGCACTTCCTGACTTGTCCACCCCCCAAGGTCCTATGTGTATGTTTGTGTGATGATGTGAGGGAGCAGGAGGAGAGAAATATGCGGGGATGGGGAGGAATGGCTGGTTGGGCTTAGCCCTCCAGGGAGCCAGCTCCCCCACTGGCCCCAATAGGCACCTCTGTTGTCAAACTGGCACCCAGGGCATGGAGACCCCAGCCCATCCTGCCAGGGCCCAAAGCAGCAGCATTACAGAGCCTCACGGAGTCCGAGGGCACCAACCCAGCCCCACCCCAGCAGAATATCTACGCCCATCCCTGCATTTGCACAACTTCCAGAATATATAAGACATAGGACATCCAGGTAAGGTTGGGTCCTCCCCCTCCTGGACCTCCCCGTCCCCTGTGATGGGACAGCAGAGGAGCCAAGGTCTACCCGAGGCCCCTGAACCCGGGGCAGGCACTGCTGCATGTTCCTGCCTTCTTCCCGGCAGCATACATGTCAGGAACCGACCCCCAAGGCCCCGCCCAAATCCCCACACGGGGCTGGCCACCCCCACACCCCGAGCCCCCAGGCCCCCACCCAGACCCGCCCAGGGGCAATGCAGCTGCCAGGCAGTGACCCAAGCACCTCCAGAGGGGGGCAACGGCCTCCCAGACACCCCCAGTGAACCCACCTCCAGGGAACATCCGGATTCACCAAACTCAGACCCTCCACCCCCTCACCCACATCATCCCGCAGGACAATATCAATGGTCCCCCATTATCGCTATGTGATGGAACCGATCACCGGTGTTCATGGACGTAACGACAGGTGCACTAAAGTGGCAACAATTACAAAACCCTCAAAACAGGACTGGTTTAACATGTAGAGGTCAAGTTTCTCCCTCTTGATCTTTGTCGGCTGGTTTTCCACTCGTGCTAGTTTTGGCTCCCTACTGGCGGTATGAGGCGATTCCTTAACCCTACAGAAGTTGCACAGGTTGTCCAACTTCTCCAGGATGGCACATCCACACGTGATGCAGCAAGAATGTTTACTGTGTCTCCCAACACAATCTCGAACATGGAGGAGATTTCAGGAGACTGGCGGTTATTCTCGGAGAGCTGGACAGGGCTGTAGAAGGTCCACAACCCATCAGCAGGACCGATACCTGCTCCTTTGTGCAAGGGGGAACAGGCTGAGCTCTGCTCGTGCCCTACAGAATGACCTCCAGAGGGCCACTGGTGTGAACGTCTCTACCCAAACAATCAGGAACAGACTTCATGAAGATGGTTGAGGGCCCGACGTCCTGTAGTGGGCCCTGTGCTCACTGCCCAGAACCGTAGAGCTCGACTGGCATTTGCTCAAGAACACCAGAATTGGCAAGTCCGCCACTGGCGCCCTGTACTTTTTACAGACAAGAGCAGGTTCACCCTGAGCACCAGTGATAGACGTGAAAGAGTCTGGAGAAGACAAGGAGAACGTTATGCTGCCTGCAATGTCATTCAACGTGACAGGTTTGGTGGTGGGTCAGTGATGGTCTGGGGAGGCGTATCCATGGAGGGACGCACAGACCTCTACTGCCTAGGAAATGGTGCCCTGACTGCCATAAGGTATGGAGATGAACCCTTTGTCAGACCCTACGCTGATGCAGCAGGTCCTGGTTTTCTCCTAATGCAGGACGATGCCCGGCCTCATGTGGCAAGAGTATGCAGGCAGCACCTGGAGGATGAAGGAATTGAAACAACTGAATGGCCTTCACGATCCCCTGACTTAAACCCAATAGAACATCTGTGGGACGTTATGTTTTGGTCCATTAGGCGGCGCCAGGTTGCTCCTCAGACTGTACAAGAGCTCAGGGATGCCCTCACACAGATCTGGGAAGAAATGCCACTGGACACCATCCGTCGTCTCATTAGGAGCATGCCCCGACGTTGTCAAGCATGCAAACAAGCTCGCGGGGGCCACACAAGATACTGAAAAGCAATCTGAGTTGCAGAAATTAAGTTTTTGAAATAATGGACTAGCCTGCCACGTCTTCCTTTCACTCCGATTTTAGGGTGTCTACACAACTGAGCCCTCTGTAGGCTGATAACTTTTATTTCCATTAAAAGACTCGGCATCCTTTTGTTCCTAAGACATTGCCCTGTCCTTATTTGTATAGATATCCAACTTCATATTGAGATCTGGTGTATCTAATGTGTTTCTTTAAAGTGTTCCTTTCATTTTTGTGAGCAGTGTATATTGAACTATTAAATAATTGTGCAGCCCTATCGGTGCATCACTAGAAGACGGACTTGCTGTCAGAATGCAAACTCGGTTGGACAACTTTCTGCTATGGCACCTGCAGTTGGAGCAAAATGCTGCTGCCCGTCTTCTCAAGCGCCTTTTCTGCTGTGAATCCCAGATTATGGAACAATCGGATTTGACACTTTTCATCTCAGTCGAGCAGAAACGCATCATGTTGGTTATGCTATTAGTATTTTAATTTCTGTTATGTAGTCAATCAGTTAGTTACATGTTTTTCACTGTACAACATTTTGGTCACTTTTGTGTGGAAAGTGCTTAACAAATAAAGGTTGATTGATTTCAAGACACGTTTCCTTTGGTGACTGCCCCGTTCTAGATATAATATCCTCAGTAAATGGGTATGTACCACAGGATTTTAAGGTTGCTGTAATCAAACCTTTACTTAAGAAGCCTTCTCTGGATCCAGATGACCCAATGAATTATAGACCAATATCTAACCTTCCATTTTTGTCCAAAGCCAAAGGAACATCGCTAGGCTGTCAGGATCTGCTCCGACCCCTCTGACTCTTAGTCTCGTTTACCCCTAATTAGTTGTTTATTGGACTCACCTGCCCCTTGATATCCTGCCCGTGTGTTTCTGATTATCCTTGTGTATTTATACCCCGTTTTGCACTTGTTCTTTGTCAGATCATTGTTGTGTTTTAACCCTGTTACGTTGCTCCTGCTGTATCATCCTACCTGCCATTATTCATTAAATCCTTTTATTTACCTGAGCTGCATTTCTGCCTCCTGGTCCAGCTCCATCACACATGGGTCCACCACCATCTACACTGCACCGTGACATAGGCTTGTTTAAATCCTACCTGTCAGATTTCATTTTGTAAATGTACATGACAAATTGTTAGCAGTTTAGCAGCAGTGACCCTTGAGATGCTTGGCTACAGAGGCAAGAGCAACCATGAGACATGGACATATGGAATAGAAGGCTGGAGGTCAAAATCAAGGCAGCACAGGAGAAGTCAGCCAACTGTCAAGAGCTTGTGAAAGGCACCATGAGAAGTCCAGGACCCAAAAGCTACAGCCAGAAACATTCTCAGGAACATTGCGGAGTCCAGTTCTGTCACGCTCTAAACTTGAGGCTGTTATCCACACCTTGATCTCTGCATACCACAACTCGCTGCAGTCTGAGCAAAAGCTGTTTCTCAATTCTGTTGTGTTTATGAAATCAATACATTTGGTTGAATACTTTTTGCCACTGTCAATTTTTTTTTAATTAAAAAGGAACATTTCTGGCCTGAAAACCAGACTTGATCGTTCTGTGTGAAAACTGAGTGGGGACCTAGTAACAAACATATCCTCTATAATTAAATGTAAACAAGTAAAGACTCAGTGTCTCAGTGGACTTACTTTCCATAAGCGAAGCATTCCAGCTGTGCTGTGTGTCCTGCAAGGGCATACGTCTCTGCTGGGAACCGCACTTTAATGCTTGGTGCAGATTTCCTGGGATTGGCTGAAATAAAATCAAACATCTGTCACATTCTTCTCTTCTCTTTTCTTTTCCACATTCTCTAACACAACTCAGCTAACTAATCAGAGTGCATCCTAATTTTATAATATTATCCTGCTTTCATGGTGGTGGTGGAGGCACTGGTGGTGTGTGTGTGTGTGAGGGCGGGTGTTTCTGGCTATCCCTCCCGCTAACCTGCACATAATCATGGTGGTTTTATTAGCTTTCAAAT
>NC_091743.1:3178672-3186172 GCF_043380555.1 Nothobranchius furzeri | reverse complement strand
AACTTTGCCACACTTTACTTTTAGGTGGTTTATGAATCTGGGAATTTTATACTAATTTCATACAATAGCATTACGTTTTAATGAATATTTCAATTTTGGGCGTGATCATCAAATTTTTGTTTACCAATTTTTCTTGCAAAAAGATTTGGAGGCTTATAAAATATAGGTAGATGTCCCACATCATAAAGGAAATCTAGGAATATTCAGAGATTTTTGTAAGAAAGCATAGATTTATTATGAATTTTCGACTTCATGTAAGTTTTTCATTATTGTTGAATAAAAAAGTCTTTTTTGTTAGGAAGTTTTTTAAATATAGAGTAAACATAAATCATATAGAACATTCCACGTGTACCTATGGTGATCTGTGAATTTTCTACTAATTTTATAAAATATCATAACTTTTTAATTAATATTTTAATTTGGGGCGTGACAATTAAAAATGTATTTACCATTTTTTTCTAGCAGAAAGCTTTGAATGGACTGATAAAAAGAAAAAAACTGCATTTTATTCCACATGTTGACGTTGCCATGCGAGAATATTTTGTTAATTTTGTGATAATTTATTGTTTTTTTTTAGGTTTTTTTTTAATTATTGGATCAGTAAGTCATACAATGAAAGTCATAGTTATTGAAATAGCATTGACTCTAGAGACATTAATAAGTATCAGTATTATTCCCAATATACTGTTGACAATAAGATAATTGTTTGGTAATCTTTACATGAAATATGAATTTTGTAAGTTTTTGTTTCGGCCAGTTTAATTATAAATCTCAATATATTGTTTTATACAAAAACATGTAATTTAGAAACAACAAAATAAAAACAATACATGTTTTTTCATGACCCCATGATGATCAAAGAATATTTTGAAAGTTTCTTTAAAAAGAAAAAAATATTTTAATGAATTAAATCAGTTTACTCTAAGGTGGTTTATGAAACACATAAAATGTAGTTCTGATCTGAGCACCCCCTTGTGTTTAATATTAGGACTACTACTGATTGACAGCCACGAATGCAAATATTATTTTATTTTCAGATATGTTTGACATTTTTTATCCTTATAAAATATAAATAGATGTCCCACATGATAAAGGCAATCTAGGAATATTTAGAGATTTTTGCAGGAAAGCATAGATTTTTAATGATTTTTTAACTTTGTGGTTTTTTTTTTCATTATTGTTGAATAAAAAAGTAAATCATTTATGTTAGGAAGTTTTTTAGATATAGAGTCAACATAAACCATAAAGAACATTCCACATGTACCTATGGTGATCTGGGAATTTTCTACAAATTTTATTAAATAGCATTACTTTTTTAGGAATATTTTAATTTTGGGTGTGACCATTACATTTTTATTTACCATTTTTTCTTGCAAAAAGCTTTGAATGTACTGATTCAAAAACAACAGCATTTTATTCCACATGTTGACATTGCCATGTGAGTATATTTTGGTAATTTTGGGGTAATTTATGGATTTTTAAGGAGATCAATTTGATCAGTAAGTCATACAATGAAACTCATAGTTTTTGTTGAAATTGCAATAAATATGGACATTAATAAGTATTAATATAATTCCCAATATGCTATTGATGATCATTTAGTTGGCTGACAGAGGCAAGGCCAGAAAAACTGAGTGCTTGTGGAAGAAAACCCATCTCCACGTCCATCTGCTGCCCTAAAGGATCTTCTGACATCCTTTAACTCTGCAGTCAGAGACACGAGGGTTTCCTATTTCTCCAACCTGGTGTCCCAGAGCAAAGGGAACCCCAAGGTGCTGTTTAACACCATCAGCAGCATCGTCTCTCCTGCCTCTCCTACAGCCTCCATCCACTCTGTTACAGACTGTGAGAACTTTCTGTCTTTCTTTGTGGACAAAGTCAATAAGGTTAGATCTAGCATCTCTCCTTCAGCCTTATTGCCGCCTCTCCCGACTCCAACCAGGCCCATCATCCTAGATAGCTTTGCTCCTGTTTCTTTGCCTGAGTTAACCAAACTAGTTAACTCTATGAAGACCTCTGCATGCCCCCTCCACATCTTACCCTCATCTTTGTTTAAAAGTGCTTTTCAGTCCATCGGTCCCAGTGTGCTCTCTATAATTAATGCTTCTCTGGTCTCTGGTCAGGTCCCTGCTTACTTTAAGAACGCTGTAATCCACCCGCTTCTTAAAAAACCGAGTCTCGACCCCTCTCTCCATAGCAGCTTCAGACCCATCTCTAAACTTCCGTTCATCTCCAAGATCTTGGAAAAGGTTGTGGCTAAACAACTCACAGCTGCTCTTGATGAACATAACATCTATGATAGC
This sequence comes from Nothobranchius furzeri, assembly GCF_043380555.1. NCBI lineage: Eukaryota > Metazoa > Chordata > Actinopteri > Cyprinodontiformes > Nothobranchiidae > Nothobranchius > Nothobranchius furzeri. The sequence goes on along the minus strand of NC_091743.1, from coordinate 3,183,869 downwards.
TTCCAGTCAGGTTTTCGTAGAGCTCATTCTACTGAAACAGCTCTTCTTAGGGTCTCTAATGACCTTCTGACTCACAGTGATGCAGGGGACTGTTCTGTTCTGGTCCTGCTGGACCTGACTGCAGCCTTTGACACTGTTGACCATCACCTGCTACTGGAGAGGCTGAGAGACTGGGTAGGCCTATCAGGATCTGCTCTGGAGTGGTTCTCCTCTTATCTCTCTGAGCGCTCCTTTTCTGTGGCCGTCTCCAAGTTTAGGTCCTCCACCACCTCTCTTACCCATGGTGTCCCACAAGGTTCTGTGCTGGGGCCTCGGCTCTTCCTCCTCTATCTGCTTCCTCTTCAGCACATCCTGAGCTCCTTCAAAGGAATCTCCTACCATCTTTACGCAGATGACCTCCAACTGTACATCTCCTTTAAGCCCCATGAGATGTCTAAGCTGCAGCTGTTACACACCTGCTTAGACTCTATCAAAGCCTGGATGGTGGGAGCTTTCTTCAGCTAAATGAAGATAAGACTGAGATCCTCATCTGTGCCCCAGACAAGTTGGTTCCCAAAGTCAGAGACTCTCTTGGTCAGCTTGCTTCTCACACCAAACCTTCCATCAGGAATCTTGGCATGACCTTTGACCCAGCTCTCACCCTGGATTCTCATGTCAGTTCTATTGTTCGCTCTTCCTTCTTCCATCTCAGGAACATTGCTGAGTCCCATTCTGTCCCGCTCTGAACTTGAGACAGTTCTCCACACCTTCATCTCCTCACGCTTAGACTACTGTAACTCTCTTTTCACGTGTCTGAGCAGAACCTCCCTGAACCGTCTACAGGTGGTTCCGAACGCCTGTGCTCGGCTTCTGACCAAGTCCTCCAAACACACCCACATCACCCCGCTTCTCCTCCAGCTTCACTGGCTGCCAGTCCACTTCAGGGTTCATTTCTAGATCCTGGTTCTGGTCTATAGGGCCTTACATGGACAAGCACCATCTTACATTGGTGATCTTCTTAGTCCCTACACCCCCAGCAGGTCCCTGAGGTCCAGTGATCAAAGCCTACTGGTTGTGCAGCACCAGGCTAAAGGTCAAAGGTGGCAGATCATCTGCTGCTGTGGCCTCCAGACTCTGGACCTCTCTCCTCCTGAGCCTGAGATCAGTGGACTCGGACATACCCATAGTCTGTGGACAAGGATGACTAAATGTGATAAAGAAATTAGAATACTGAAAATTGCTCTAATGGCACAATGCCAACTTCTTTGTGCTAGCCTGGCCCGGCCCGAGGGGGTGGAGCCCCAGCCCGACCCGGTCCGAAAAGGTTTTCAGGATTCTCTGGCCCGACCCGAGCCCGACTTTTTTTTAACCTTTCATAATGTTTTAGCGTGATAGAATGCTCAGTGTTCTAATTATCTGTGAGAAGCGTTCTGCAGTAAAAGAAAAAAAGATAAGAAATAAAAACAGCATCTGTTGGGTATTTTATAATTGTATCTTTTTGAGGCCTAAAAGATGCCCAATTTGTGTTATTAACACTTCATGAATCTCTGTGTTTGCCAACTGTGGCTGTTCATGAAAGGTTGAGCAGAGAAGCTCGTTTGCAGTCAAGGATGTTGATTGTGGATTTCCAGGATGTTGATTGTGGATTTCCAAAGAAACCTCTGTACCTCTGTAACCTGACAAGGCCCCGCCTTCTCCATCCTTTGCTAAATAAAACCCCTGGCTAACTGAGAATACATGGGAGTGACGTGGGGAAGCCTCGGAGGAGGCTTCCTCTGCGTTGACTCTCCATTATTTTGGGGGCTCAGGGTAAAATGTCTCCCTTGTTGTCATGAGTGTTTATTTCAGGTTCCAGGGTTATTACCTAACATCTTGGTGGAGGATGCGGGCATGCAGAGCTGGTGAGCTGAAGGCTTTCCCCAGGAACAGAGGGGGGCTGGTTAGCTCCATGGAGGGGGTTTCTGCGCCCAGCTCTCGCATGACGATTCATGGACATTAGGGCTGCAACAACGAATCGATAAATTCGATGAAAATCGATTACTAAAAGCGTTGGCAACGAATTGCGTCATCGATTCGTTGTGTTGCGCAACTCTTCCAAAAGCCCCCTCCCCTCCCGCCCGCCGTTGCGCGCAGACCGGTGGAGAGCCAGCAGGTGTTTGGAAGAGGAACATGGCAGAAGCAGCGAGACCCCAAAAAAGTAAAAACTTCTAAAGTTTGGGAGCATTTTCAGTTAAATCAGGCGAAGACATTCGTTACCTGCAACGTTTGTAGGTCAGACTTAGCATGGCACGGGAGTACTACAGTGATGATGCAGCGTCTTAAACGCAAGCAAGTCAGAATCATCAGCAAGGAAGGAGAGAGCCCTGTGTCCGGGTAAGTTAAAAACTTTTCAAAAGTGATTCACCCAAGCCCCGGATTATTACACAGGCTAGACATGCCCTAAGCTCGTTAAAAAAAGTCTATAAAATTGTAAGCGCGACGCTATTAGATAGGGGGGGGGACTAGCGCCGCTGCGAACCGGTTCCGCCGTCACATTCCCGCAGAAACTGGTTGATCACACCGGGCCAGACTACTAGCATGTGGCTTTACAACCACAATGTCCTCAGAAGCGAAAACGCTTTTAAAAGGGAGGGAGGAGTCCTAACTGTTGCTGCAGGCGTGTTGTGTGAGAGTGCAGTTATATACTGGTTAATATATTTTTGGGTTCAGTTGCTTTCATGTGGCCTAATGTGAGTCTATTTGGGATCATTGGAATGATCAGCAGCATTTCTTGATGTGACTTTATGGCAGTTGCCCAGGGCATCATTGCAAGGAGGATGGCATTCATTTACTTTTGTTTTATTTGGTATTTTTTCAGTCATTTTTGGAAATAGTGATTAATTTTGATTAATTCACAGCCTATGTTTAATTACATTTAAAAATGTGTTGTTTGACATCCCCAGTTATAATAAATGTCTACAGATGAGATCAAACAAAACAGATGAGAATTGCCCTTAAAGAGCAAGTCACCCCCAAATAAACTTTTTTTTGCTGATAAACTAAATAAACGAGTGTCTAATCGTGCTGCAGACACGCGTCGTCAATAATTTGGCACTTCAGTGCATCTTAGTTAAAATTTAAATATTCTGCCTAAAACTGGCAGTGTTGTGCCGTTGTCAGGTAAAAACTCTGCACTGTATTTTAATTTAAATCTGCCACCGCTATTGGCTAAGAAGTATGCTATGATGTAAACTGGTACATTATGATGTCACAATGCTGTCGTGAGCCTGAGTGTGTGTGTATTTGTTAGCGGCTCCGCCCTCTCGGTCTGTCAGGCAACAGCATGTGTTGCATTTTTCAAACATGAAGCGGGAGTGGAGTTAGACTCTGGTAGGGGGTGACTTGCTCTTCAAGCTGTTTAACTTGGACCAAGCATTTTAGGTCACAGATAGGTGTAGCTTAGGGTCTCTGTCTATACACCTTATAAGACAATTTAGGTGATGGCATGTTGTTTTTCTGCTATTGAACTGTTTTCTAATAATGTTGCGTTTAATAAAGTGAAGGAAGGAGAAAAATAACGTTTCCCTAGCAGTTTTTAAAAATGTCCCTATGTAATCCGATTAATCGATTAATCGTGTCGAGACCCCATCCGATTAATCGATTATCCAAATAATCGTTTGTTGCAGCCCTAATGGACATTATGAATAATCTACTCTCTCTGTGTGTGTCGTCCTTTAAGGTAATATGGGATAAATGAAAAATTACCTATCAGCATCAATGCAGCTTTTCTTTCTAACAGAGCGCATTTTCAGAGCGGCAGATTAAATAAACGACCCCAATTAATAAAGCGTTTGTAAATTTAATCTGCCGCTCTGGAAATGCGCTCTCCAGTTAGAAAAAAACAGCAATGAATGCTGTATTTTTTAACTGCAGAACGAATTTATTCACAGAATAATAGAATGCTGCCGTTTTCATGAGAATAAACGAATGGTTTCTGACATCAAAGTGGACATAAAATGGCATATGAGAACAGGGGCACACGTTTCAATCAGCAGTTTATATCGGCGCATTTATAAACCACACACACCTTAACTGAGCTAACGGTGCGTGAGAAGCAGGCAGGTGCTGCTGCGTTTGTGTTTCAGGTTTTTTTTTTATGAATTTGATTAAAAATAAAGGCGCCCGACCCGGCCCGTGTCCGAGGTAATTACACAGTCATCGGCCCGAAGCCCGGCCCTCGGGCCGTCGGGCCGAGCTGACCCCCGGGCCTAGGGCTCCAGTGCAGGGCTCTACTAGCTAGCACATGAGTTAGTTGACCAAATCTTCACCGTGTTTTTTTAACAGATTCAACTCCATCCCCCTAAAGCTGAAACAGGCACCACCAGGTGTTACTATTAGGTTACAATTCTAGACTACTGCCTATGTGTATATACATGTACCTTTGTTATTTTTTTTATATCCTTTAATACCCTTAGTGTTGGTGCTGCTATAACAAGTGAAGTTCCCCTCCATGGTATCACTAAAGTCTATTCTAGTCTATTCTATTCATGAAATTAATGAATATTCTATGCAGAACATCACAAATCATAGGACAGACACTGCAGTCTCTATTTCCAGAGAAAAACATTCTAAATGTTTCTAATAGGTGATGCTGCAGTACAAAAAGTTTTTTCTCAGCAAGTGCAAATTTCTGACAGATTTTTTACTCCTGCATCTTAATTTCAGCATGCCGGTTGGAGTGAAATTAAGAGCAGGTACAAGAGCGTGCAGGAGGGGCGGGGCCAGTTAAGGAATGAGGAAGATGGCGGCCGGTGGGGTGGACTTGCGCTGGTCGGCCTGGAAGCCGTTGATATCTGCCTGCAGTTGTAGTCTGTATTTATTTTGTACAGATGGTTTTTATCTGGACTGCATTCTCTTGTTTCACCCGTTTTTCATGACCATGCCCAGGGCAGCACTTTGGTCAGCTCTCATGCTGTGTTTGAAATGTTCTATAGAAATAAAGCGGAATGATCTAACTGTGCAGCTGTTCCCAATTACTCATACTGACACATCCAGGGACCACAGACAGACATCCTACCATCTGGCAGTACAGTGAGTGGGTTGGCCTTGCTGAAGGTGCTTTTGGTGCTGATGTCCAGATTTATGGTGGTGAAGCAGAAGTAGTTCCCACTATCATTTGGCTCTGCTTTGGCCAAGTACAGGTTACCAGTAACCTGTGAAACAAACCACCGCCCATCTT